>NC_082689.1:108766587-108806587 GCF_949987515.2 Delphinus delphis | reverse complement strand
GATTCATTTTGCTGTACACCTGAAATTAATTGTAAATCAACTATACTCTAACAAAAAAATTTTTTTTACATCTTTATTGGAGTATAATTGCTTTACAATGGTGTGTTAGTTTCTGCTTTATAACAAAGTGTATCAGTTATACATATACATATGTTCCCATATCTCTTCCCTCTTGCATCTCCCTCCCTCCCACCCTCCCTATCCCACCCCTCCAGGCGGTCACAAAGCACTGAGCTGATCTCCCTGTGCTATGCGGTTGCTTCCCACTAGCTATCTACCTTACGTTTGGTAGTGTATATATGTCCATGCCTCTCTCTTGCTTTGTCACAGCTTACCCTTCCCGCTCCCCATATCCTCAAGTCCATTCTCTAGTAGGTCTGTGTCTTTATTCCTGTCTTACCCCTAGGTTCTTCATGACATTTTTCTTAAATTCCATATATATGTGTTAGCATACAGTATTTGTCTTTCTCTTTCTGACTTAATTCACTCTGTATGACAGATTGTGAGGATGGGAAGTGGGAAGAGGCTCAAGTGGGTGCAGGGGACCAGGAAGTCAGCCTTATCCCAGTCCTCTGGCTTCTCCTGGGTCTCAATCAGCCTCATCCCCAGATCTTTTCTATCTCCTGCCTTTGGTGTTTCTAACATTAAATTAAGGGTGGAGGATCTGGCTTTTGCAAACATGCCAGGAACACGATTAGCTGATTCTCAGCCATCTGGGATCATTCACTGCGAGCATAAAGGACTTCTCGGTAGGCTGTCTGACGTTTCCTTTCTGCTTTCAGTTGGGCCAGCTGGACCAAAGTTTGAGTATGTGTGGAGGAGGACAGGGGGAGACAGCACTGACGGCAGTAAGTAGTAGTCCGTAGACTCCAGCAGTCTGATATTTTGGGACCAGGGTGTTCTACAAAGTGGTTATACCACTGTATAGTCCCACCTACAACATGTGAAAATTTCAATTGTCTACGACCTCACCAACCTATAGTGTTGTCAGTTCAATTGTCTGCTGCCAATATATGGAAATGCATTGATTCTGATATTGACTTTATACCTTGTGAGTGATAAGTTTTCTTATTCAAGTATTTTGTAGATTGCTTAGGATTTCCTTCTAACAATCGTGTCTTCTGAAAATACAGTTTTGTTTCTTCTTTTCAATTTTTATGATATTTAATTTCTTTTCCTTGCCTTATTGCACTGGAAAAATCATCATAAAATTATATGGATTTAGAATTATCTTCTGGGAATTTTTAAATTATGAATTAAATTCCTTTAATAAATATAGGTGTGGTTACCAGCCTCCAAGATGGCCATCAATGATCTTCACCTCCTGGTGTATAAAGCTTTGTGTAGTCCCCTCCAGCATTTTACTAGAATGGGTCTGCGTGACCAATAGCATACAACAGATTTGATGGTATGTTACTTATGAAGAGATTATAAAGGACTATAGTTTCTGTCTATCATTCACCCTGGGAAAAGCCAGGAACTATGTTGTGAGGGCACTCAAGCAGTTGCGGAGAGGCCCAGGTGGCAAGGAATAGAGGTTTCCTGCCAACAGCCAGTGAGAAACAGGCCTGCCAACAACCATGTGAGTGAGTTTATTTTATTCTATTTTATTTTTTAATTTTTTTTTTTGCGGTACACGGACCTCTCAGTGTTGTGGCCTCTCCCGTTGCGGAGCACAGGCTCCGGACGCGCAGGCTCAGCTGCCATGGCTCACGAGCCCAGCCGCTCTGCGGCATGTGGGATCTTCCCGGACTGGGGCACAAACCCGTGTCCCCTGTATCGGCAGGCGGACTCTCAACCACTGCGCCACCAGGGAAGCCTGTGAGTTTAGAAGCAGATTCTCCAGCATAGTCAAGCCTTCAGATGACTGCAGCCCTGCCTGACAACTTGACTGTAACCTTGTGAGAGGTCCTGAGTGAGAACCACCCAGTTAGGTTACACCTGAGTTCTTCACCCCCAGAAATTTGTGAGATAAATTTGTTTTTGCTTTAATCTCATAAATTTTGGGATAACTTTTATTATGCAGAAATAGATAGTAATACAATAGAGCTATTCAGATTTTTCATTTTTTGGTGTCAGTTTTGATAATTTGTGTTTTTCAAGGAATTTGCCTATCTCCATAAAGTTGTCAAATTTGGCAAAAATTGTTCATAATATTTTGTTGTTTTCCTTTTAATGTCTGTAGGATCTGTATTGGTATCCCTTCTTTCATTTTTGACATTTGAAAACTTGTGTTTTCTCTTTTTCTGATAGCATTTTGACCTTTCTCAATTTTATTAATCTTTTTAAAAACTAGCTTTTGGTTTCATTATTAGTTTTCTGTTTTGTCTATTTTCTATTTTATTGATTTCCATTTTTACCTTTAAATCATTTTCTATTCACTTTGTTTTTAATTTGCTTCTCAGTTTTGAGTTTCTTAAGGTTGAAACTTAGAGCGCTGAAATGATACTTTTCTTATTTTCTAATATAAGCATTTAAAACTATAAATTTCTCTCTAATCACCACTTCAGTTGTATTCCACAAATGTTAGCTCATACATTGTGTTTTTATTATCATTTAATTAAATTTCACTCATGATTTTTTTACACATGGGCTGTTTATTTTCAAATCTTTGGAATTTATAGGTATTTTATTGCTATTGATTTCCAAATTAATCATGCTGTGGACATAAGACATATTATGTAAGACTTGAATATTTTGACATTTATTAAGGTACATTTTATTGTCCAAGATGTGGTCCATCTTGGTGAATGTTTCTTGTGCCGTGAAAAATAATTTGGATTCTATGGTGATTGAGTATACTCTTCTTTAAATGTCAGTTAGGTCAAGATGGTTGACAGCGTTGTTTAAATTGTTTGTATTCTTATTTTTTTCCTGTTTTGTTTTTCAAATCAATTCTTGAAAAGCAATATTACAACTTACAACTATGATTGTAGATTTATTTATTTTTTCACTAGTTCTGTCAGATTTTGCTTTATGTATTTTGAAACTCTATTATTAGGAACCTACAACATTTAAAATTTTCATGTCTCCCTAATGAACTGTCTAATTAACTCCTTAATGAACTTATGAAAAGTCACTATTTATCTTTGGCAGTGATACTTATCTTGAGGTCTATTTTGTATGATATTATTATAACCTTACCAGTTTTCTTATTCTTATTCTTTGCACAGTCTATTTTTCCATCATCTTATTTTAACCTGCTTTTTATGTTAAACTACACCTTCTGTAGACAGGATGTTGTTGACTATTGATATTATTAATCCAATCTAATCATCTCTACCATCTAATTGGAGTATTCAGCCATTTAAGGTTAATGCAGTCTTTGGTGTGGTTGAGTTTTAGTCTGCTATTTTTCTATTTGTTTTTCATCTTTTTCTTCCTCACCAATATTCCTTTTTTCCTAACTTTTAAAAGATTAACTGGAGATAATTTTAGCATTCCACTTTATTTCCTCTTTTGGAATTTCTGCTAAATCCATGTTGTATTTTTTTAGTGGTTAACCTAGGGATTCTAATATGCATCTTTAATATACCACAGTCTACTTAACTTATCACATATTATTTCCAAAATATAAGAAATTTACAATGATATATTTCTACTTACCCCATCTTTTGTGCTAGTTTTGTTGTGAATTTTATCTCTACAGTTTTTAACCTCCACAGCAAAATATTATATTGTATTTAAATAGTCATAAATCTTTTAAAGAAAAAAGAGAAAAAATAAAACACTCATCACTTCTGGTGCTCTTTTTTCTTCCTGTAGATGCAAGTTTCCATCTGTTTTCCCTTCATTCTAAAGAGTATAAGTATTTCTAAAAATGAAATACTAAAGAGTTATAGTATTTCTCTGATGGCAATGTAGTCTCTCAACTTTTGTTTATCTGATGTTAAAAAAAATCTTAGCTTTTCAAGGATAATTTTAATGAGTATAAAACACTGGTTGAAAGTTTTTTTTCCCCAACTTTATTAAAATGTCATCCCGTTTCTTTACTCTTCCTTCCATTGTTTCTGGAAAGAAGGCAGTTGTCATTCATGTCACTGTTCCCTTGTATGTAATGTGGATTTTATTTTCCTTGGTAGGTTTTTAACATTCTCTCCTAACTCTTAGTTTTCAGTTTACCTCTGATGTATCTAGGTAAAGTTTCTTTTGCCTTCATCCTTGTTAGGTTCACTAAGCTTCTTAGATACCCAGACTGATGTTCAAATTCTTTTCTGCCCCATATCTCTCTCCTTTTGGGACTCTAATTGTATATATGTTAAATTGCTTGATATTTTCCCACAGGTCATTGAGGATGTGTTTATTATTATTTTTCAATATTTTTCTCTGTTATTAAGATTGGATGATTTTTATTGATCTGTCTTCAAATTTACTTATTCCTTTATTGACAGTCTCCAATCATCTGTTAAGTCCATCCAATAAATTTCTGTTCTAAAATTTCCATTTGTTTCTTTTTTCTTTTTCTTTATTTTTTTTACAAGTTATATTTTGCCAGCATGGGATTGTATGGTACATGGTGTGTGGCTTGCTTTTTTTCATTCCTCAATAAATGAGCACATGATTTCTCATGTTTTTTTTATTTTTATTTTTAAAAATTGTATTATTATTATTATTTTTAATTTTTTGGGACTATAGTTGATTTACAATGTTCTGCTAGTTTCAGGTGTACAGCAAAGTGAATCAGTTATACATATTCATACATCCACTCTTTTTTAGATTCTTTTTCTATACAGGTCATTACAGAGTATTGAGTATAGTTCTCCATGCTATACAGTAGGTCCTTGTTAGTTATCTATTTTATATATAGTAGTGTGTATATGTGCAATCTTCCACTTTATCCTTCCCCCACCTTCCCTAAGAAGAAATGACACCTTCCCTAAGGAAATTCACAGTTCAGATGGCAGACAGCCAAGTAGAGAGACATTAGCATTATAGTATGATGAATCCTATGGTACAGGCATTGTAGAAGTGCCTAAGCAATCCTGGATGGGAGTCTTGAAAGACTTTCAGGAAGAGGTAGTGCCTATAATAAGTCTTGAAGGTTAAATTGGTATGTCTTAGTCAATTTAGGTTGCTATAACAAGGTATGATAGAGTGGATGGCTTAAACAACAGGAATTTATTTCTCACAGTTCTGGAGACTTGGAAGTCTGAGATCAGGGTGCCATCAGATCCTGTGTCTGGTGAGGGCCCTCTTCCTGGTTTGTTGTATCCTCACATGTTAAGGACAGTGAGCTCTAGTCTCTTTCTAGTCTTATAAGGGCACTAATCCCATCATGGGGGCTCCACCCTCATGACCTCATCTAAAACTAATTACTTCTCAAATGTCCCACATCTTATGGGATTAGTGTTTCAACATATGAATTTCGAGGGGACAAAAACGTGTAGTTCATAACAAGGTATTATTAGGCAGAGAAGATGGGGAAAGTATGTTCTACAAAAACAGAGTGGTACCTGCATAGCATAGAAGCAAGAGGGAGAAAGGAGTTTAGGGGGCCATGCACAAGTGTGAGAGGGGAATGTGGAGACATTTGAGACTGAAGAAGAGGATGGAGAAACCTGACCTTTATAATCAGATTGTGGTTTTTTAAAAATACAATGTAGACACAATAGAAACAATTGGTGGGGGCTAGTCTGGAAGCAGGGAGATAGGTGAGGAGGATGTTGGGGTGGGGGGACTCTGATCTTGGGCTGAAAAGAAGGATGGATTTCAGGGAATCTGGGCAAGTATAATTTAAGGATCACATGACTGACAGGAGGAGGACAAAAGTGCATGAGAACAAGATGCCTCAGAAGATTCCTGGACTTCTGTGTGGGGCCTCAGGGGATCTTAGTGTCATTCTTTAAGATCCAGGAGAAGTAAGAAGTTTAGGAGGAAAGAAATGATGCTTCCATTGTCATCATGTTGAACTGGGTGCTGGGGCCCAACCAGTTGAAGAAGCCCATAGGACAGATGTACACACAGGGCTGGATTTCAGAGGGATGAATTTGGGAATTCACATCATACAGTTAAAATTTGGAGTTTCAACATGACTAGCCCTGTCCAGACCCTTGGATTCAGTCAGCCAGAGAAAATGGGGAATCCTATAAATCATCATGTAGATAAAAGAGCAATTTTCAGGCCCTTATTTATAGTGGCTTTAGTGTGCTACATTTCTAGGGAAATATATGTTCTTGTCACCCAACTGCAAGAGAAATAAGTGAGCTTGAATCACATGAGTAAGTTTAAACGCCAGCCTGAAATTTAGTAAGCTACTTTGCACCTTCTCGTCGTCTTCTTCTTTAAAAGTGTGCTATTTTCCTTGTGCCTTGGGGTATAGATTAAAATAAGGCTGGCTGTGAGTTTAAAAAAAAAGAATGACATATCAAGGAAACAAGACGTTCTTGTTATGAGGTCAAGTGGATCCTTTGGTGAGCCTTGCTAAGCTACACGTCCTGCTGGAGACCTGGAAAAAGCCAAGTGTTGGAGAACTTGGGTCTCCACCCATCCCGGGCTAGCCCCTGACCTAGGGATTGCCAGGATTTTAGGGGCTACAGCTCTTGCCTGAGACTCTGGTCTGAAAGCTGCTTTGGGGTAGGGTCTTGTCTCTCTTGTGTACCACTACATTCCCCTGGCTGAGTGCCATGCTCGGGGTATAATAGGTCCTCAAAGAGGTGTGGGGGTGAATAAATAAATGAATGAACTAGATACCATCCTATATATACTGATTAGGAATCTGGTTTGAGTCCTGACCTTAGGTTCCTTCTCTACAAAACAGAGCTGCTGTGAGGAATAAATGAGATAACACATAATATGCTTGGTACTGTGCTTGGCAAATGGTAAGGGTTCAATAATTCAAGCTGTTGTTATTATTGTTGTTGCTGTTATTTTTATTATTATTGTCTGTTCCTTGTAGGTCTCCACAATACGTTGGTTGATCAGTCAAGTGAGCTCTCCACACTTCAGCTTCTTCCTTCATGAAGTGGTGATTGTTATTGCTGGCTTTCCTCCCTCTCAGCTCGTTATTGATTATAAAGTGTTCGATGAACACACACTGAGGTTGGATCTCACTGTCTTACTCTCGAGAGAATGGTGACTCGGAGAGGGCAAGGAACTCAGAGTGAGTGGCACAGCCAAGTGGGATATGAATGTGAGAATATTCTGGAAGGTGAAATTCATCAGCAAAGTATAATAGTAAATAACTCATTATTAATACAGCTTTGTGGAGCCGAAAAGGCTTTGGAGTCATTCTGGATTCATTGTCAATCCCAGCTTCTCCTGTACTGGATACATGATGGATGTTTCCTGGACCCCATGTGAAAACCAGAGTGTGAGGCTGAGTCACAGGCTGCTGTGAAGATAAAAGAGAGGAGGGATGTGTGGAAAGGCCAAGCATAGCCCCTCATACAGAGGGTGTTCCATCTACACTGTTGCTGTTTTATGACACAGCTAACAAGGGGGCAGACTGGGCTAAGAACGTGTGTCTGCTGGAAGCAATATTAAGTCTCTCCTATATTTAGAAGGAATGTGTGTCACATGGAGAACCCCGGGGTGCCCTTTAGCACGTAGGGGTCAATGTCAGGACTGTGGGCTGAGGATATAGGGAAGCTGTGGTGTCCCAATAGCCACCTCGCCTCCAGCGGACGGTGGCACATAAAGTCTCCTATGAGCTAAGAGGCAACAAGCCAAAGCCACTGGGCAGGCAGGACCCTCAAGGACATTTGTCCTGGGCATCCCCACACCCTCCACATCTGACCCATCTCAACGCTGCTCTGTAGGCGGTTTTGCAATGCCTAAGGGCAGCCAGTTGTCAGCCAAAGTTCTAGACTAGATTCTGAGGCTGGGTTCGAATCCCAGGTCTGCCACTTCATAGCTGTGCCTCAGTTTCCTCACCTGTAATGTGGGCTCAGCAATAGCACCTGTCTCATGGGTTAATGTTGCAAGATGCCTGTGACCTGGGAAGCAATATGCAAGTGTTCGGTGTTATGACTGTCGCTATAGCAGGAGGCTGTTAGAAGAACATCATTCCTGGTGCTTGGATTTTTAAGGAGACTTTCAGCCCCACCATTCTGTGATAGAGCCTGGTCCCTCTCCCAGGACATTCATTAATAGTGGGCATCAGAAGGGCACAAAGGTCCTCAGTGCCCGAGGCAACTGGTTGATGTGTGATAAGCCAGGACTATGCCTCCAGGTCCGCTTTTTGGAAACTCGATCTACTTGTGACATAATTTTTGTGTGCAGCCCAGAGCCAGGAGAGCTGCCACCCCCGCTGGCTGTCTCTGCGGACAGAGCCTGGAGTGAGTGGTGCCCTGTCTGGTCCTCACCCTGCAGGTTTTGAGCCTCCATTTAGTGGCCGCACTCAGGGAGGCTGGCCCCCACTCACCAATCTTCCCAGTTTGTAGATTTCAGCCGGTTGCCAGCCCTCCACTGTGGAACAGAGCTCTCACACTGGCATCATAAGGAGTAAGTGGGCTGGAGAGTTGGGATGGATGGCTGTGAACACCCTCTGGGCTGGGGAGGGTCTGAATCCAGCTGGGGCCCAGAACGTCAGCGTTCAATAAGCCTTTGCTGCATGAGGACAGGCCAGTGGTGTGGCCCTCCCAGCAGCACATCTGGCCATGACCCCGCTCACCTTGGGATGGATCTGGCCAGCCGAGAAAGACACGTGCTGTGTGATGGGCACCCCACGCCTCCCTCCTGGAGGGAAACCCAGGCATCTCCTTCTTGTACTCCTTAATTCACAGGCTCTGTCGGGATCCTAGCGCCTCTGCTGACACCTGAGTGACAGCTCATGCACCATTCCTTACCCTCACCTCCAGGTTTGGCTGTTTTGGGGATGAAGTTTGCTCTTTGAGTTTCTCTCCATATTCCACGCAAGGTCCTGCATGCTTAGTGGGGCCCCTCTACCGATTGTGGTGAGGACCTGGTCGAGAGCTCACCAGAGGCCCCAGGTCAAAGTAGAAGTATGCACGAGAGCGCCCCAGAACCAGCCTCAATCTACAAACAGAGCCCCTGCTTCAGGATAGGAGCCACCAGGCTGCAGGCAGCAACTCAGAGACATTGGAGTCAGGAGGCAGTTAATATGCGGTGTGATAAGGAATAAAAGAACGATGAATAAGGTGCTTTGCCGACTTGATTCTGGCCCCATTAAACTTTTTCTTACCTTATTTCACACTCCATTTCCAAAACACCCTCTCTTTCGCTCCCTACCTTTAATGGTTCTGGCAGACGTGGGCCCTAATGGACTCTGGCAGCATAAATTTGAGGCAGTGTCTGGCTGAAGTGAACAGAAGCTCCCATGTTCAGGAGAATCCTTGGGGTGGCTGGAGACATAAATCTGGCTTCCATACTGTCCAGTGGATTCTGTAGGCAGGTGGGGGGAGCCAAGTGTGCCTCCGGGCTGTGACAGCCATGAGCAGCAGCACCTCAGCAGTTCCCAGGCAACTTGAGTGGGGGACAGCCCGTCCTGAGGGCAGAGTCATGCATTTCTTCCCTCATTCATTCATTCCACATCACGCACTGGTGCTGGACCTCCTGTGTGTTTCATATCCCTTCCAGGTGGGCCTCCTCTCCTTGCATCCTTCATTGCAGATGAAGACGCTGAATGAGGCTCGTTGGGTGTCCGTGGCTCACCTGAGCTAACACCTGAGGGAGCAGTGAAGGAATAAGAAGACACCGGTTCTGTTCCTCTCTGAGACCATCTTTATATTTCTTGGTCAACCTCTCTCTGCTGCAGCATCATTAGGTCAATGAGTTATCTTCAGCTGGTAAGAGACATGGTCGCTCTCCCCTGGAACTCACTTTCTGGTCTGTCCTCAGGCACTTCCTGGCTCTGTGTGTGGGGCTGCACTTCACCCGTCTCACCTATCTCACCTGTGATCATCGTCTGGCCCAGTGTTGGATCAAACGGGTCCCCCTGGGTTCATGGCAGAGCCTTGTAGCTAGGACCTGGGTCTCTGGAGTCCCTGTCTGGGGCTCAGTGTGACATGAGGCAGGTGTGGTGCCAAGCCGACTTGGTTTCAAACTGGCTGGGCTAAGCTGGGCCTGGGGTGGGAGAGTTCAGGCCTGGGAGGGAGATGGGGAAGGGGCTAGGAGAGCAAAAAGAGTGAGTGAAGGGGAAAGAAAGCTCAGGACCTTCCCACATGTAACTCCAGGGCTACCTGGGGCCCCTCCTGGTCAAGGGGAATTGCATTCCTTAGCCTGACCTCTCCTTGGCTTGTACTAAATTTGGATACTCCTGACAATGAGGTCTCAGTTTGAGGCTGGGATTTTGTTATCATGCTCTTCTTTTCAACTTAATTGCCCATTCTTTTCTCACTTTTCAATTTTCTCTTAGGCTCCCTTACCCTTTCCACTACCCTTCAAAGTAGCGTGGCTCTGTGAGGCAAATCTTAGTCTCTCTGATGCTAGTAGTGATATTAATGCTGATGTTTGTGTCATTGTTGGTAGTGGTGGTGGAGGAGGTAGCCGTGTTGGTGCAGGTGCAGGTGGTGGTGGAGTAACAGTGATGATGGTGTCACTAGTGGTGATCATGGTAGTGTTAGTGGTGTTGGTGATAACGGTCACGGTGATATTGCTGTTGATGGTTGTGATGGTGGTGGTGGTTATGATGCTGGTGGTGGTGATGGTGGTATTGTTGGTGATCATGACCATGTGGGTGATACGGATGGTTATGATGATGGTGGTAGTTATACTGATGGGCACTGAGCCTCTGAAAGTAGAGAAAAAATAGCGGCTCTGGAGTCAGACAGACCTGTGTGCCAATACCGGCTCCCGTGAATTCTTTAGGGTCTCTGAACCTCTCTTTCTGCATCTGTAAAGTGGGGATAATAATATGGGATGTCTTGAGAATAAGGGATAGTGTGTATGTCCCACCCACTTCCCCCAAAGTCCCAGGGCTCCTTGTCCTTCTCCCTGGGTGTGGGGCAGATGCATGTGTGTCCTTTCCTCTGTCTGTTTTCCTTTCTTTGGGGTTTTCCTTTGTCTTGCGGTCTCCTGGCAAGCAGGCAAATGAGATAGACCCTGTCTGACACCTGTGGCTTCTCACATCAGGCCTCAGGACCGTGGTTCAGTAGCCCAGGTGGGCTGTTGCCCTTGCTCTGCTCCCTGCCCCTGATTCCCCCTCACCTGGTCCAGCCACCTGGTCACATGGTGGAGCCAGATGGGAAACAAGGCAGGCTGTGTGCACACAGCACCACTGCCCAAGGATGGGAGCGGGGAGTCACCATCTCTATGTCACTGCTTAGAGAACACCCCCTGTTCCAATGATCTACTACTGTAATAGAAACTACCCCAACTTAAGGGCTTAAAGCAGCATGCATTTTACTCTGCTCATGACATGAGAGTCAGGAGCTTGGACAGGGCTCAGCAGGGCGATTCTTCTGCTCCATGAGGCATGGCTGGTGGGATTCAGCTGGCAGCTGAAGGTCCCAGGAAGGCTTCACTTACATGCCTGGTGCATGGGAGGGTGTGGGGTGTAGGATGGGGGACTGGCTGGGCTTAGCTGGGCACCTCCTCCTCTCTGTGGAGTGTAGGAAACCTGATCATTTATCCTGGAGAAGTCCATACTCAGGATTTGGCTCATTGCTCCAGCCTGATGTTCTCTGAGTTGTTACTCCATCTCTCATTTCCTGTAAACATGCAGTCAGATCTAGGGGCTCCGCTGGGCTTGGGTTTCTGTCTTTGCAGGGTGGTGATGGGTCTTGGGGGACTTCCTATTGTATCACATCAGGTGGCATATACTGTCCAGTTGTTCTGTCTTTCCTGATGGTGGATTTGTGTTATCAACCTGAACCACCTTTATAATGTTCCTTATCATATCTTTACCTAATGATTTCAGCTTCCATTCATAGCCATTACCTAGATCCATTACATCATTAGGAGTTGCAAAGTGGTGCTTTTAAAATTCTCTGAAGCCTTTTGCATTTACTAGCTGGAGTTCTTTAATAAAGAGAGATTTCCCTTATGAAATATTAGTTACTCTAAAATGCAGTTTGGGGCTTCCCTGGTGGTGTAGTGGTTGAGAGTCCGCCTGCCGATGCAGGGGACACGGGTTCGTGCCCCGGTCTGGGAAGATCCCACATGCCGCGGAGCAGCTGGGCCTGTGAGCCATGGCTGCTGAACCTGCATGTCCGGAGCCTATGCTCCGCAATGGGAGAGGCCACAACATTGAGAGGCCTGCGTACCACAAAAAACAAAAAAAACAAAAAAAATGCAGTTTGTACAGTAAGGACAGAAAAATTCTTGGTTCTTAGCCTTTATCAATGTTTAGAAAAATGAGTTGATTCCCTGGCAACCTCCTACGGGGATCAATGAGGCATCTTTGTTTTTGTAAATATCCTGATGAACTTAGATTTTTAAAAAATCTTAACACCAAAATTCACTAATTATTAGGGAGAGGATACAAGGAAACAGTTGGCACAGACCCAGCATTACAGCATTGGTCTCTGAGCCATCAAATGCAGTTTCAAAAAACAAGTGTGGAAATACGCATAACATAAAATTTTCCATTTTAAAGTGTACGATTCAGTGACATTTAGTGCACTCACGATGCTGTGAAACCATCATCACTACTTAGTTCCAGCGTTTCTTTTGTCGTCTTAAATAGAAACTCCATGCGCATTAAACCATGACTCTTTACTCCCCCTCCTGCCACCCCAAGTGACCACAACTCTGCTTTCTGTCTGTGTAATTTGTCTTCTCTGGACAGTTCCCATATATAGAATCATACAGTATGTGGTCTTTCATGTCTGACTTTTCTTTTTCAAATAAACTATTTGAGAATAGTTTTCAATTTACAGAAAAGTGGCAAAGAGAGTACAGAGAATTCTCATACACCTTACATTCTGTGATGGGTGTTTCAAAACTCTTGGATTTTATGTATTTTAATCCATTCCAGAGTTCATCTCTTTTTGATTGCCCCATCTTTGGCTAGTGGGAGCTCCCTCAAGTTGGCTTCGTGTCCTTTCTTGATGACATGTTTATGAACTTAAAGAAGACAAGTCTTTTTAGGATAAAACCTAGAAGCCAGCTGTGAATCAGCAAGTGTGCCTGTGTGGTTTAGGTGGGAAAGGAGAGTTGAGGGGAGGGGATAAAAACCTTAAAGTAGTAAAAAGAATAATAATAATAATAAGATGCTAATTCAGTTTCTAGGGAAAACAGCATTTTGTACAATATGCTCTAGAGTTTTGAACTCGGCCAGTATAGCTCCCACTGGGCCTGAGATTCCATCCTTATTAACAAACCCAGGCTGGCTTCCCTCCACCCCGGTTCTGTGCAGTGAGAAACCAGGACCTGCTGGGTTTGCTCTGCCCACGATAATTAAGCTGGCCCAGTGTTGCCCTCCCTCAGCTCATTAGCCTCAAGCCTTTGGAGCTGATTAGAAAGCGCTGCAGGGCGCCAGGAGTCCTATGCTTCACTGGGAAGAGCCGCTGCAGTTTCCTGCCTGCAGCATCCGGGGAAGGCAGCCTCAAGCTCACCTGCTTGGTGAGCGTTGCCCAGCCCTACGTGTGGAGTGAAGGCTGGCCAGAGGAGGAGGATGCCGACAGAGGAGGTGCCCACACACAGGAACATGTTTTGAGCTGCAATTTTGCAGTTACTTTCTCCTTTGATCCTCACAATAAGAACTTTCAAGTGTTTTGTATGTTCAAAGATAGGTGCTGTGGGGTAAATGGTGGGGATGGCACAGTCCTTGTCTGCAAGAAAATTTCAAAGAAAGGGTAAAGCAGCACTGCCAGGCCATCTATGAGTGGTCGATAGAGGACAAGGCCGCATCCTGCCAGAGGGCTGGGCTGTGTGGGAGGAGGTCAGAGAGGGAGGCCGCATCTCTCTTATAATCGGCATCCCCAGGAGCAAGACTCTGTTAGGCTGTGGTGTGCACCCATGTCTTGCTGGCTGGGGAAGCACATCTAGGCCCCTGGTGTGCACATGTGGTCCCCAATCTCTGCCCAGAACAATAAGCAATGATACTAGTGGAGACTCATGAAGGCAGATGTCATGGATTAAAGAGAGCACCTGGATACTCATGGGACAGGGAATGGAGCAGGGAGGTGTAATGGTCAGCACGGGCTCTGGGGTCTGACCATGACCCTAGGCAGCTCTCCATGCCCTCACTATCAGATAGAAACTCATCTTCTCTCTCCAGTTGTTCTGAGAACACGGTGAGAGCCTGTGTGAGCCTGGCTCAGGGCAGGTGCTCAGTAATGGTGGTTGCCATCAGTAGAAGTTTGCTGAACACACCCAAGAGTGACTATGTGTCATAGCCGGTTATCTTGGGTGGGATAGCCACAGTCACCATGACAACAGAGATGCACAGTGTGTCTGAGCATGCAGCTCAAGGCCCTGGGAGACACAGGGGAAGAGGAGAAGGTCTGCACCCAGTGCCAAGGTGAGTCCCTAGACCATGCTGCAGGCTCTGCACTCCAGCTTTGGGTGCTTGTTGGTGTGGGTGCTACGCTTCCATGGATTTCTGGGAACTATGGACCTTGTGCCCCCAGCTGTGATGGGGAAGCTGAAAGTAAGATAAATCTTTGGTTGGCCTTTCCTGGACAGGAAGGAGCTCACCCATTACCCGGTGCTGATCCACCAATGATCTGATAGACCTGTGTGTGGACGGCTGGGCTAGAGGCCTTCCCATCATCCTGGTGAAGCAGGACGCAGCCATGTGAAAAGGATTCATATGAGATGATATCTAATTAGGGCTTCTTAGAAGAGGAAGCCCTGAGCTTCACCTCAAAGACAGGTAGGATTTGCATGGAGGCAGCAAAGAGGAAAGGCATTCCAGGTGAGTGACATGAAAATGCACTGGTCTTGGAATCAGGAGATCTGGTTCGAGTCTTGGCTCCACAGCTCACTAGCTGTGTGAACTTGCTCAAGTCACTTAACCTCTCTGAGCCTTGGTTTCTTTATCTGTACAGTGGACATGATAATGCCACACTTGTCATTAGGATTAAATGAGACTGCCTTTATAAAGCATCCTAGCCAGGACCTGGGACCTAGGAAGCACCTAGGAATGGTAAATCTGTGGGAGAGAAAGCACATGGACCAGCGGGGCTCAGCTCAGGGTCCATGGGCAGGGCCCACGAGTGGGCTTCTGAAACTACATTTAAAAGTGAGTGTATTTGTTCTCCTTTTCTGGAATGAAGATTTCGTAGATTTATCAGACTCTCAGAAGAGTCCGTTAACCTGAAAAAGATAAAGAACCATCAGTGTAGAGCTTTAGACTTTACAAAGTGTAACTGCTCATTATCTCACTTGAACCCACATGAGCCCCACTTGATAAGTTGAGCTGTTATTATTATTATTCACATTTGACAGTTGAAATAATGGTCTTAGGGCCCCTGGACCGTGGTGGACTCTGGACTCTTGTGGGTAGCTTCTCCATCATCTTTCCCTTTTTCCCTTCCCAAGAGCTCCAAATTCGCATTGGAGTTCCTTGTACTTCCATGAAAAGAGGCCCTTCCCCAGGACCAAGGGCCCGGGAAGGTTGACCAGCATATTGGACCTCAGGGGCTGCTCTGATTGGTTCAGGCATGAACATGTGACTCAGTGGTCCAATCAGAGTGAATCTCCAATTTTTAACCATGACTTCTTGGACATATATTTATTTTATCTTCCTATGGACTCTATGTAAGTAAAGGGACTGCTACAGCCACTTTGCTCTCATAAGCAAAGGGGTCTTGGGAGTAAAGTTGACCCAGAGGAAGCAGATAATCACAGAGAAGAGGGCCATATTCCTGATCAAACTGTCCAAATTAACTCTGGGCTTCTTCAGACACATGAATCATATATTTTCTGTTATTTGCAACCCAAACCTCCTGGTCAATATAGGTGCCTCAAGCAAGGTCACACAAGACATTGTTGACAGAACTAGGTCGTGAACCCTACATGCTCTGGCTCCCATTAACAACCATTTAGTTCAACCCTTCACCAGGTGGTCATGACCTTTCCCAGGTTTGCTGACAGCTCAACCTGCCTCACCTCTTGAGGGAGAAGGTCCTAGGAATTCACTTCTTGATGGGCAAACAATGTTTTTAAAATCAGGTACCAAAATCCTAGGTGGCTTCTCTCACAAATTCCAAGAAAGAACTTATGGAGCTAAGATTTGGTGAACTGATCTACCCCTTCCAGGAACTCCTGATCTCTCAAAGCCTAGACAGAAGGGATGAGCAGTGATGCTGTTCTGCCCACATTCTGCTCACTCCTCCATCAAATGCACATTGAATGCCTCCCATGGGCAGGCCCTGTGCTGGTTGTGGGCTGCATTGCACTGAAACATATACGGGGCCTGCCTGTGTGGCTTCTGCCAGTGGAACTTTCTGGTGTTGGTGAGCTCAGAGAGAGCTTTGTGTGTGTTGGAGTGTGAGGGCAGGAACTGCTCATTCAGACTGAGGAGGTGTGTCCTTGGGGACCTGCCAGCACCTGGTTTGCACTGTGGCTCTGCAGGGGACCCAAAGTCCATGTGCAGCTGTCAAAAGCCCTCACACGTGTGTGTTGTGTGTGCTGTAGTGGACGGGTGTGGCTGTGGCTTGGGCAGGGCATTGGTCGGAGTGACTGGATCTTGGCCAAGTGCATTACATGCTCAGAACCTTAGTTTTCCTTATGATAAATGTATACATGCCCTTTATATTGTTCTTGTGATTCCTAAGATAATGTCGGTGAATGCATGTTCTAGTAACCAGTGTCTAGTCGATGCTCCATAGATTTAAGTATCATTTTCTATGTTACCTTTACAGCGCGGTTCCTCCATCCAAATTCACACACACACACAAAAAAAACCCCAAAAAAACCTTCCCCCTAAAAGCCTAGACTGAATGTTATTAGGAAAGAAAATCATAATTTCCTGAATCAACCCTGCCCTAAATCGTGAAGTTTAATCCCAGGGACTTATTTGCATGCCTTGTGTCTTTGGGATCATGCTGTCATTACAGCAGTTGGTGTGGGGTCAGCTGAAGGGAGGGTTAAGGAGGAATGAGCTGACCTGCTCTAAACATGACTCTGTGCTTATCAGCAGCTGCGTGACCTTGAGCAAGACATTTTATCTCTCTGAGCCTCAGTTTCCTCTTATGTAAAGTGGAGATGCTTTTTACTTACTGCTGTGAATTTTGGCAGAGGTTTTGCTAGAGTTGGGTAGAGGTCAGATTTTTCCAAAAAGGCAACCTCGCTGGATCAGATGTATGTTTCTTTCTCTGTGTTATCTGTTCTCTTAGAGGTAAATGCATCTTTCCCCCATCAGAACACTTTGGGATTGATTAGAAGCAAAGTAACTTGAGAAAAAAGGGCCAGAGGAGTAGGTGGCACTAGGCCACCTTTGTGGCTCTGGATGGCCAGCACAGCTTTGAGCGCTTCACCTGCTGGGTGAAAGCACAGCTTCCTCCAGGACTGGCCACTCTTCCAGGGCGGGTGGGTGGCTGCAGCCTCAAGCAAAACACAGGCCCTGAAGAAGGTGGCCGTCTCTACTTAACCCTCTCTAGGAGGCCTCTCTGGGGAGACTTGAGGCAGCCCAGCTTCTGGTTCCCATCTCTAGTGCTGTTGCAGGATCACATGGGAGATGGATGGGAATGCACTCAAAAAATGCTAGGCTTCCTGTCTTCTCAACACTTGAGATTTGACTGCAGGTGAGAGCCTGTGGGTTCCTTCTCCCCACGTCAGCCTGGAGGATAACTCACTCTCCAGAGATAGGAAAGATTTTACATCTAACTTAGAAATTAGAGTACCATGTTATAAACAAAACAAAATGAAACAAAATGCATTTTCTTGTCATTTTGACTCATTGGGGCAGGGGTTTGTGTGTAGGTCGTGAGGGGTTGGATCGGCTGGGAGATCGTGGTCCCCACGGGGTGGTGGTGAGTGCATCCCCTCAGGTTATGCCCGCGGCAACAAGAGCTCATTTCCAATGGCTTTCGGAGCTTAGTGCAAGATACCAGATGAGTTGGGTTTCTCAGTCCAAGGCCAAAGCCTGTGCTTCCCCTCCAAAGTCTTGGGGGATCCCTCAGATATTTAAAGTGGACCCAGACAACAAAGCTTTAATATAGCTGCACCCTCCAAATGGTAAGTGTCCGAGTGTGGGTTTTATTTTTCTCATTTGCAGGTGGGGGTGGGAGGGGCTGCTGGTTCTTTAGAGTCTTTTCATTTCCAGAAGAGGATTTATCCCCACTTCCCTTCTTTAAGTGTGGGCGAAAGGGGGGAAAAAATAGAAACACACACAGTGATGTGTCTATGTGACAAAAAGAGAAGGGCACAAGCAGAAAGCCAGGGAGGGGAGAAGAAATCTCAGAAAACAGAAAACAAAACAAAAGAAGTCAGAGGAAACTAGCAGAAAGAGGAAAAGCTACCCTCAGCGTCAGGCTGTTGGAAGGGTGAGCTTTTTCCATCCCATCAGGGTGAGTGAGGAAGGTCAGTGTGTGTAGGGGCCAGTGGGGCTGGTGAGGGTCGGGGAGCTGGGCAGACAGAGATGGTGAGGATGGGAGAGAGGGTGGGGGAGGGAAAGCCAGCACAGGAAGCCTGCACCCTTGCTGGGGCAAAGGCAGGTGAATGAGGGTGTAGGGCCAGGAGCAAAGTGAGATAGAAGAAAAGAGACACCTTCCCTGGCACTGCCACCAGAGTGGTATTAGCTTGGGTCCCGGGGGAGTGGTGGGAGGGGCCCCGGCTCTGGTCTTCTGGAACCGCTTTGCCACCTGCATGCACTGGATCCTGAAAGGGGATGGAGAGCATCTTCCCCTGGTTGTAGCCACTCCCTAGATGCTCACCAGCTATGCTCGCCCCCAGAACTAGTGAAGGGAGAGTGGATGCTTGCCATTTGGTGCAACTGAGTCCTCTTGGCTGACGGGTGGTGGACTGTCCCTGGAAAGTGGAGGGGATGCACAGGGCACCCAGATCCACCCACCTTCTCTTCCTAATGTAGACCATTCCCAGGGCTTGGAGCATCTCCATGAGAGGTTTCAAGCTCTCTTATATTTTGGGAAATGCTTTTAGTTACAAAACAAACAGTTCTATTATTATGCAATAAAACTTGCTGGATCCCCAATTCCATGAAGATTGAATTGTCCTGTTGTGGACATTGCCTTGGTCCCCTGTTCTGCGGCTGGTGTCCAAGATCCTGAGGCAGGTCTGCATACCCCTTCCTAGGCTGACCCTGCATCCTAAGGCATCAGGCAGCTGTTGGTAAAGACTTCCTTCCTTTATATGTCCAGCAGGGGACTCTGCTGGCCTTAGGCAGAAATGACGAGGGCACACGGTTTCTTTGGCTTGTTTGAAACATTGGAATTTATGGCCAAGAGTGAACTCTCTATTGATCCTTTTCTATACTCTTCAGAATTCATTTTGTTCCCTCTGAAAAGCAAGTTTCTTCTGAAAGCAGAAGAAGCATCAGTGATTTAATTGAACAGACCTATGACAAGGGTCTTTAATAGAAGAAGTTCTTAATAGGAGAGTCCAGGGATCTTGGCACTGACAAAGTGTGTCTATTTTTCCACCTAGACGTGGGCCTGAGTTGCCTCAAATTTTAATTCTTTGGATGCTGTAGATGTGTTTTCCCCTGGGGTATCTGTGTGTATGTGTATGTGTGTAGAGGGAGGGGCAAGTGGCAGAGACAACTAATGATCCACAGTTTCCAGAAGACACTGCTAAATTCCATTCTCCCACCTCCATAGATGTGGGGTGTGGCCATGTGAGAGAGTTCCAAGCAATGGAAGCGATAGTGTCACCTCCAGGACTCAGCACCCCAGACCTCCCACGCCCTTTCCCCTTCCTGGCAGGTGGAATGGAGGTGACCCCACAGGTGCCTTCTTAGGTCGGGTTCCCCGGAAACAGATGGAGATGGAGGTCCATGGATGGTAAGTGTCCTAGTGTGGGTTTTTTTTTTTTTCTCATTTGCAGGTGGGGGTGGGAGGGGCTGCTGGTTCTTTAGAGTCTTTTCATTTCCAGAAGAGGATTTATCCCCACTTCCGTTCTTTAAAGTGTGGGCGAAAGGGAGGAAAAAAATAGAAACACACACAGTGATGTGTCTATGTGACAAAAAGAGAAGGGCACAAGCAGAAAGCCAGGGAGGGGAGAAGCAATCTCAGAAAACAGAAAAAAAAATGTCAGAGGAAACTCAGAAAGAGGAAAAGCCTCTTTCAACTGAGTTCAGTTCCAACAGAGGCCTCAGCAGATCCCCTGGGGCCACTCTGAAGCTGGGCTGGCCCTTCAGAAATGCCCCAAATTGAGGAAAGGGGGCTTTTGTGCCCCAAGTCACTGTATGTGATGTGGGCTTTCTCCAGGGAGGGTATTGCTTCAGGGGAGGCAGAACCTTTTGGCAATACCCCGAGAGCATCTTGGCTGGGAGCCCCCCTTAAGAGAAGACACTCATCAGCACTCAGGCCCTAAGGGGGATCTTGGGGTGTCCTCAGCACACACTACGGTGACAGTGGAGCCTGAAATGAATGTGGCAGAGCTGTGTTGGTCAGGGTTCCTGAGTGTCTTCTGTGTACTCTCACGGGAGGTGAGGCAGAAGATGGAGGCGTGAGGGAAGGCACACACTGCTCTGGTTCCCAGTGAGATTGGCCCTTTAATTTTGTAAATATCCAGTGAAAGGGTAAGTCTGTCATAAAGAAAGGCAACTGCAGTGGAAGTTGCTGGAAGAAAACTTGTTGGTATCCAGGGATTGCCATCTTGTGGCTTCCTCCAGATGGCCAGGTTTGGGCGCCCACACGTGGATACCTCTCTTTACCTCTTGTTTTTCACAAGTCAGATGTTAGCCTGTGCTTGGCAGACTCATCTGAGTTTTCTCTGCTGTTGGCGTCCATAGCTCTAAATAATAGGCAGAAACCCATTGTTCTTTATTAATTTATCTAGTATTTATTTATTTCGCACTATGGAAGGTAAGCTTTTAGTACTCACACATCAGGCCCTGCATCTATCTCCCCTCTCCCACCATCTCAATAAAGTTAAATCATTATTTTGGGTTCAGTCAGTATTCCCTTGTTTACTACTATGATTATGTAAATTTTGCTCATAGGTGATCTTACTTATGTTCTATAATTACATTTCACTTCTTGTGCAGTGTTTAACTTTTCTAGGAGTTAATTATTGACTTAAAAATTGATTAGTTTTCTATGTATTTGTGCTAATTCTCCCCCTACCTGTGAGCTGTCTGCAAGCCCCTCTCAATCTGGTGTGGCAATTAAGTGCTCTGTTAGTTCTTGGCAACTTCCCTCTTGGAGCCCTCCACTCTCAAACATCCATCTGGACAGGTTGCTGCAGGCCACCTACACAGCTGCCTCCCAGACACTTCCCTTCACTATTCTTATCTGAGCTTTATAAAAGCCTGAGAAAATGTTTGAGATATGAGAAAAAACTATTGGCTCCCAAAATAAAATTGCAAATTAGAAATAAACAAACATTTAATTAAATTGCATAATATCGTGTCAGCTAGTCAACTGCAACTCAACTCAACTCATTCCTCTAAGCAGCTCTCTGATTCTGATCCAACCTGCACACATGGCTGGATCCTGAGAGGTCCCTGAAGACACCCACAATGCAGTTCTCCAGTTCCTTCATGCGGGTGGAGTTGCCGTGGCAAACAGAAAGGTCTTCATGTGTTTGGCACTGATTCAAACCCATCCTCACAGAGAAGGGTTACCAAAGGGAAGCCCAGACTTTTTGGAGTTATCTTCTTGTTATCCCCATATCTAACTCCTTGCTTCATTTTCTCACCTGCCACTGTAACCAACCTCGCTTCTCTGGTGTGATCCACCATGCAGTATCTAAGATGGGTATCCATTTCTAACTCCATCCTTTATCTCTCCTCCTTGGACAGGGATTCTACAAATGATCTTGTGGGTGTCAACTTTGCTGACCAAAGTGGCCTCCAACTCCTCCCTCTGCCTAGGCTTAGCTCCTCCTTCAGCCACAAGGTAAGGGCAGATCAAGAAAGCAATCTTTCCGACTGTCCTCCTCCCGGGGGGTGCCTTCTCCTTCCAGTGTGACTGTCCGCTCCTTTTCACTGGCCAGTTCTATGAACGAGTCCCATTTGCTGCTTGTGGATTAAAAATAAGGAATGGGTGCAGCACCTTCAAGGTGGTGGAGGAGTAAGACATGGAGATCACCTCCCTCCCCACAAATACATCAGAAATACATCTACATGTGAAACAACTCCTACAGAACACCTACTGAATGCTGGGAGAAGACCTCAGACTTCCCAAAAGGCAAGAAAATGCTCACGTACCTGGGTAAAAGAAAAAAAGAAAAAAACAAAGACAAAAGAATAGGGACGGGACCTGCCCCTCTGGGAGGGAGCTGTGAAGGAGGAAAAGTTTCCACACACTAGGAAGCCCCTTCACTGGCAGGGACGGAAGTGGGGGGGGGAAGCTTCAGAGCCACGGAGGAGAGCACAGCAACAGGAGTGCAGAGGGCAAACCAGAGAGATTCCCACACAGAGGATCAATGCCGACCAGCACTCACCAGCCTGAGAGGTTTGTCTGCTCACCCGCCGGGGTGGGCGGGGCTGGGAGCTGAGGCTCGGGCTTCAGAAGTCAGACCCCAGGGAGAGGACTGGGGTTGGCTGTGTGAACACAGCCTGAAGGGGGCTAGTGCACCACAGCTAGCCGGGAGGGAGTCTGGGAGAAAGTCTGGACCTGCCTAAGAGGCAAGAGACCATTGTTTCAGGGTGCGCGAGGAGAGGGGATTCAGAGCACCGCCTAAACGAGTTCCACAGACAAGTGTGAGCCGCGGCTATCAGCACAGACACCAGAGACAGGCGTGAAATGCTAAGGCTGCTCCTGCAGCCACCAAGAAGCCAGTGTGTAAACAGGGGTCACTATCCACACCTTGCCTCCTGGGAGCCTGTGCAGCCCGCCACTGCCAGGGTCCCGTCATCCAGGGACAACCTCCCCAGGGGAACACATGACACACCTCAGGCTGTTGCAACATCATGCTGGCCTCTGCTGCTGCAGGCTCACCCTGCATTCCGTGCCCCTGCCTTCCCCCAGACTCAGTGAGCCAGAGCACCCTAATCAGCCGCTCCTTTAGCTCCCTCCTGTCTGGGTGAAGAACAGACACCAGAGGGCGACTTACATGCAGCGGCAGGGCCAAATCCAAAGCTGAAACCCAGGAGCTGTGCGAACTAATAAGGGAAACAGTAATTTCTCCCAGGAGCCTCGGGAGCTGTTGATTAAATCCCCACAGTCAACTTGATGTACCCTGCATCTGTGGAATACATGAATAGACAATGAGCCATCCCAAAATTGAGGTGGTGGGCTTTGGGAGCAACTGTAGACTTGGGGTTTGCTTTCTATCTAATTTGTTTCTGATTTTATGTTGATCTTAGTTTAGTATTTAGAGCTTATTATCATTGGTAGATTTGTTTATTGATTTGCTTGCTCTCTTCCTTTTTTTTCTTTATGTATATACATATATTTTTATCCTTTTTCCCTTTTTGTGAGTGTGTATATTTCTTTGTGTGATTTTGTCTGTATAGGTTTGCTTTTACCATTTGTCCTAGGGTTCTTTATTGGTTTGGTTGCTCACTTCTTTCTTCTTTTAATTATTTTAAATAATATTTTTTAAACTTTTTACTTTAATAACTTCATTTTCCTTCCTTCCTTCCTTTCTTTCTTTCTTTTTTTACCCTCCCTTTTCATCTGAGCTGTGTGGCTGACAGGGCCTTGGTGCTCTGGACAGGTGTCAGGCCTGAGCCTCTGAGGTGGGAGAGCTGAGTTTAGGACATTGGTCAACCAGAGACCTCCCAGACCCACATATCAATTGGCAAGAGCTCTTCCAGAGATCTCAATCTCAACGCTAAGACCCAGCTCCACTCAACGACCAGCAAGCTCCAGTGCTGGACACCCTGTGCCAAACAACTACCAAGACAAGAACACAACCCCACCCATTAGCAGAGAGGCTGCCTAAAATCATAATAAGTTCACAGACACCACAAAACACACCACTAGACGTGCTGCTGCCCACGAGAAAGACAAGATCCCGCATCATCCACCAGAACACAGGCACTAGTCCCCTCCATCAGGAAGCCTACACAAGCCACTGAACCAAAATTACCCACGGGGGGCAGACACCAAAAGAAATGGGAAATATGAACCTGCAGGCTGTGAAAAGGAGACACCAAACACAATAAGTTAGGCAAAATGAGAAGACAGAGAAATACACAGCAGATGAAGGAGCAAGGTAAAAATACACCAGACCAAACAAATGAAGAGGAACTAGGCAGTCTACTTGAAAAAAGAATTCAGAATAATGATAGTAAAGATGATCCAAAATCTTGGAAACAGAATGGAGAAAATACAATAAACGTTAAACAAGGAGCTAGAAGAACTAAAGAGAAAATAAAAAATGAGGAACAACACAATAAGTGAAATTAAAAATTCCCTAGAAGGAATCAATAGCAGAATAACTGAGGCAGAAGAATGGATAAGTGACCTGGAAGCTAAAATAGTGGAAATAACTACCGCAGAGCAGAATAAAGAAAAAAGAATCAAAAGAATTGAGGACAGTCTCAGAGACCTATGGGACAACGTTAAACACATTGATATTCAAATTATATGGGTCCCAGAAGAAGAAGAGAACAAGAAAGGGATTGAGAAAATATTTGAGGAGATTGTAGTTGAAAACTTCCCCAATATGGGAAAAGAAATAGTCAGTCAAGTCCAGGAAGCACAGAGAGTACCACACAGGATAAATACAGGGAGAAACACACCAAGAAACATATTAATCAAACTAACAAAAATTAAATACAAAGAAAAAAAATTAAAAGCAGCAAAGGAAAAGCAAGAAATAACATACAACAGAATCCCCAGAAGGTTAACAGCTAATTTTTCAGCAGAAACTCTGCAAGACAGAAGGGAGTGGCAGGACATATTTAAAGTGATGAAAGGGAAAAACCTACAACCAAGATTACTCTACTCAGCAAAGATTGCATTCAGATTCGACAGAGAAATTAAAACATTTACAGACAAGCAAAAGCTATGAGAATTCAGCACCACAAACCAGCTTTACAACAAATGCTAAAGGAACTTCTCTAGTCAGGAAACACAAGAGAAGGAAAAGATTTACAATAACAAACACCAAACAGTTAAGAAAATGGTAATAGGAACAACATATCAATAATTACCTTAAACATAAATGGATTAAATGCTCCAACCAGAAGGCATAGACTGGCTGAATGGATACAAAAACAAGACCCATATATAATCTGTCTACAACAGACCCACATCAGACCTAGGGACACATACCTACTGAAAGTGAGGGGGTGGAATAAGATATCCCATGCAAATGGAAATCAAAAGAAAGCTGGAGAGGCAGTTCTCATATCAGACAAAATAGACTTTAAAATAAAGACTATGACAAGAGAAAAAGAAGGGCACTACATAATGATCAAGGGATTGATCCAAGAAGAAGATATAACAATTGTAAATATTTATGCACCCAACATAGGAGCACCTCAATACATAAGGCAAATGTTAACAGCCATAAAAGGGGAAATCAATAGTAACACAATCATAGTAGGAGACTTTAACACCTCACTTTCACCAATGGGCAGACCATCCAAAATGAAAATAAATAAGGAAACACAAACTTTAAATGATACATTAAACAAGATTGTCTTAATTGATATTTATAGGACATTCCATCCAAAAACAACACAATATCCTTTCTTCTCAAGTGTTCATGGAACATTCTCCCATGTAGATCATATCTTGGGTCACAAATCAAGCCTCGGTAAATTTAAGAAAATTGAAATCGTATCAAGTATCTTTTCCAAACACAACACTATGAGACTAGATATCAATTACAGGAAAAAAATGTAAAAAATACAAACACATGGAGGGTAAACAATACACTACTAAATAACCAAGAGATCATTGAAGAAATCAAAAAGGAAATCAAAAAATACCTAGAGACAAATGGCAATGAAAACACGACAACCCAAAACCTATGGGATGCAGCAAAAGCAGTTCTAATAGGAAATTTATGGCAAAACAATCCTACCTCAAGAAACAAGAAAAACCTCAAATAAACAACCTAAACTTATACCTAAAGCAATTAGAGAAAGAAAAACAAAAAATCCCAAAGTTAGCAGAAGGAAAGAAATCATAAAGATCAGATCAGAAATAAATGAAAAAGAAATGAAGGAAATGATAGCAATGATCAATAAAACTAAAAGCTGGTTCTTTGAGAAGATAAATAAAATTGATAAACCATTATCCAGACTCATCAAAAAAAACAAAAGGGAGAAGACTCAAATCAACAGAATTATAAATGGAAAAGGAAAAGTAACAACTGACACTGCAGATATACAAAAGATCATGAGAGATTACTACAAGCAACTCTATGCCAATAAAATGGACAACCTGGAGCAAATGGACAAATTCTTAGAAAAGCACAACCTTCTGAGACTGAATGAGGAAGATATAGAAAATATAAACAGACCAATCACAAGCACTGAAATCTGTGATTAAAAATCTCCCAACAAACAAAGGGCCAAGACCAGATGGCTTCACAGGTGAGTTTATCAAACATTTAGAGAAGAGCTAACACCTATCCTTCTCAAACTCTTCCAAAATATAGCAGAGGAAGGAACACTCCCAAACTCATTCTACAAGGCCACCATCACCCTGATACCAAAACCAGACAAAGATGTCACAAAAGAAGAACACTACAGGCCAATATCACTGATGAACATAGATGGAAAAATCTCATCAAAATACTAGCAAACACAGTCTAACAGCACAATAAAAGGATCATACACCATGATCAAATGCAGTTTATCACAGGAATGCAAGGATTCTTCAGTACATGAAAAGAAATCAATGTGATACCCCATATTAACAAACTGAAGGATAAAACCATATGATCATCTCAACAGAGGCAGAAAAGGCTTTTGACAAAATTCAACACCAATTTATGATAAAAACCCTCCAGAAAGTAGGCATAGAGGGAACTTACCTCAAGAAAATAAAGGCTATATATAACAAAAACACAGCGAACATCATTCTCAATGGTGAAAAACTGAAACCATTTCCACTAAAATCAGGAACAAGGCAAGGTTGTGCACTCTTACCACTGTTATTCAACATAGTTTTGGAAGTTTTAGCCATAGCAATCAGAGGAGAAAAAGAAATAAAAGGAATCCAAATCGGAAAAAAAGAAGTAAAACTGTCACTGTTTGCAGATGACATGATAATATACATAGAGAATCCTAAAGATGCTACCAGAAGACTACTAGAGCTAATCAATGAATTTGGTAAAGTAGTAGGATACAAAATTAATGCACAGAAATCTCTGGCATTCCTATACACTAATGATGAAAATCTGACAGAGAAATTAAGGAAACACTCCCATTTACCATTGCAACGAAAAGAATAAAATACCTAGGGATAAATCTACCTAAGCACACAAAAGACCTGTATGCAGAAAACTATAAGACATTGATGAAAGAAATTAAAGATGATACAAACAGACGGAGTGATATACCATGTTCTTGGATTGGAAGAATCAACATTGTGAAAATGACTATACTACCCAAAGCAATCTACAGATTCAGTGCAATCCTTATCAAATTACCAATGGCATTTTTCACAGAACTAGAACAAAAAATTGCACATTTTGTATGGAATCACAAAAGACTCTGAATAGTCAAAGCAATCTTGAGAAAGAAAAAAGGAGCTGGAGGAATCAGGTGCCCAGACTTCAGACTATACTACAAAGCTACAGTTATCAAGACGGTATGGTACTGGCACAAAAACAGAAATATAGATCAATGGAACAGGATAGAAAGCCCAGAGATAAATCCACGCACATGTGGTCACCTTATCTTTGATAAAGGAGGCAAGAATATACAATGGAGAAAAGACTGCATCTTCAATAAGTGGTGCTGGGAAAACTGGACAGCTACATGTAAAAGAATGAAATTAAAATACTCCCTAACACCATACACAAAAATAAGCTCAAAATGGATTAAAGACCTCAATGTAAGGCCAGACATTATAAAACTCTTAGAGGAAAACGTAGGCAGAACACTCTATGACATAAATCACAGCAAGATCCTTTTTGACCCACTTCCTAGAGAAATGGAAATAAAAACAAAAATAAACAAATGAGACGTAATCAAACTTCAAAGCTTTTGCACAGCAAAGGAAACCATAAACAAGACCAAAAGACAACCCTCAGAATGGGAGAAAATATTTGCAAATGAAGCAACTGACAAAAGATTAGTCTCTAAAATATACAAGCAGCTCATGCAGCTAAATATCAAGAAAACAAACAACCTAATCTAAAAATGGTCAGAAGACCTAAATAGATATTTCTCTATAGAAGATATACAGATAGCCAACAAACACATGAAAGGATGCTCAATATCACTAATCATTAGAGAAATGCAAATCAAAACTACAATGAGGTATCACCTCACACCGGTCAGAGTGGCCATCATCAAAAAATCTACAGACAATAAATGCTGGAGAGGGTGTGGAGAAAAGGGAACACTCTTGCACTGTTGGTGGGAATGTAAACTGATACAGACACTATGGAGAACAGTATGGAAGTTCCTTAAAAATCTAAAAATAGAACTACCATACAACCCATCAATCCCACTACTGAGCATATACCCTGAGAAAACCATAATTCAAAAAGAGTCATGTAGCACAATGTTCATTGCAGCTCTATTTACAATAGCCAGGACATTGAAGCAACCTAAGTGTCCATCAACAGATGAATGGATAAAGAAGATGTGGCACATATATACAATGAAATATTACTCAGCCGTGAAAAGAAATGAAATTGAGTTATTTGTAGTGAGGTGGATGGACATAGAGACTGTCATACAGAGTGAAGTAAGTCAGTAAGAGAAAAACAAATATCATATGCTAACACATATATATGGAACCTAAAAAAGAAAAAAAATGGTTCTGAAGAACCTAGGGGCAGGAGATGAATAAAGATGCAGACATAGAGGATGGACTTGAGGATACAGGGAGGGGTAAGGGTAAGCTGGGATGAAGTGAGAGAGTGGCATGGACATATATACACTACCAGAAGTAAAATAGATAGCTAGTGGGAATCAGCTTCATAGCACAGGGAGATCAGTTCGGTGCTTTGTGTCCACCTAGAGGGCTAGGATAGTGAGAGGGAGACACAGGAGGGAGAGGATATGGGCATATATATATATATATATATATATATATATATATATATATATATGTATAGTTGATTCACTTTGTTATACAACAGAAACTAATACACCATTGTAAAGCAATTATTCTCTAATAAAGATGTTCAAAAATAAAAAATAAAATTAAAAAAAAAAAGCAATCTTCCTAGTTCATACAAATAAGGGTGAGGGTAATGTCACATGTGATTCTGGGCATCTTCCCCTTTCTCCCCTTTGCTACCTTTTTTCATCATGCTTTCAGTCCTAGGAAGGTGAGCTCTATTGACTGCCTCGTCTGGTCCCTTCTGCCCTTTGCTTCCAGTTGTATTTGGCCAATGGGGGCTCTGCAGGAGATCTGCAGGCAGGATCAACGTGAGGGCAGGGGAGCTGCTGTCAGGTTGACCTCTCAAACAGCTCTTTGACTCTGGAATATACTCCCTCTTCTTGCCAGCTGGTCATGTAGCTGTTTCTAATGTGAAAAAGAAATTTCACAAACATGAGATTTTCTGTAGATGATTATGTAGCTGTTCAACCTCTGGAAAGAAAGAAATGCCACATTCTTCCTGTAACTTAATTTTTATTTTGTGTCTCCATTTTGCTGAGAATGTACATATATGATTTCAGTCAAATTGCTCTTCCTTCATTTTCCTTGGGTTTGGACCAAATTTTTTGGATTATAAGTTTGGCACTTAAAAGGTCTCAGTGTTATCTGCCCATAACAGTCCTTATTGAGATGCTTGTGGTCTCACCTCGTCCTCAGTGGTCAGGCCACTGTGACCAGTCACTGAGCAAAGACTTAGTGCTGAGTTACCCCTTGCTGTTTCCAGGATCATTTCAGGACTCCTCTGCTACCCTAAACATAACACATGACCTTCTTCTCTGAGACCTTGACCTTACCCTGGGGCTGTGCCTAGGAAAGGAAACAGATTGTCTGCTCAGCTCTTGATTATCTCAACCCTGGATGATTGTTTTGTTATTTTTCACCCAGGAGGGAGCAGGCTTTCTTTCTTAGGGACTTCAGAAAAGCCAGCTCTCAACCCTTCCCCCGTACTAGGAAACTCTTCACTAGTTTGAAGGGTAGGGATTGGAAAACCCTGATTCATATCTTCCTGGTTTCTCTGAAATCTATTGTATATGCCCTGAGCTCTTTCTCTTCTGGGCCTGTATATTTTGGAAACTGAAAATCCAGAAATGGGCTGAATCCTCCAGGAGGAATGTTGGAGGGATTAGGAGGACCAAGAAACATACTGGAGGGAAAAATAAATTATTCTTTAAAAATTCTGCCCTGCTTCCACTCTACCCCAGACTGTGCTCTCTTGGGTAATATGAGGGAGAAGAGTTGAGAAATGGTAAGCAACAATTGGTTGAACACTCCACAGCCTAGAAGAGGAGAAGCAGAGGGTGGAGATGCTTGGGAAGGGACCCCAGGGAGATTGAGGGCTTGTCTATTGGAGCTCAGATATACTGAAACATTGCAAGAGCCCTGGGCCCAGAAACATCCAATAGGAATGAGGTCCTAAGTCGGGATTGGATAAGACTGAGATCTGCTTGGAGAGGCCAGGAATAGGTAGAGCAGAGAACAGTGACATCTGCATCTGAAAGAGTGAGAAGACAGCTTGTTATCAAGTTTGGAGATTGAGCCCAGGGCCTTGAAAAGGGGTAATACCATCAAACTAACTTTTGTGGAGGCCTTATAACATGTTAGGTACTAAGCGTTGCTCATTTAGTACTCACAATTGTCCAGTGCAAACTGTGCATAATTATTCTCACTTTTTTGGTGAGAAAACTGAGAATGGAGAACTTGGTGCCCTAACCAGGATCACAGCATTAGTAAGTGAAAAATCAGTATCTAACTGCAGTTCTACCTGCTTCTCAACTTGAGTCTCAAATACTCTGCCTTTGTGTTATCTGCTCTGATTATTTCAGCAGAAGAATGGGGTGGTTGAGTCAGTGATAGCTTCAGGAGTGCAGTGATAGTGATAACAATAGTGATAATAAATGGTGATGATGAAACATGTTAAAGGTTAACATGATTATTCTTTAGTCCCATGCCAGGAACTCCCAGGGCCTTCTGCACATCTTCACTTTCCTCCACACTTTTGGAAGCAAAAACTGAGTCATTCACTTAGGAGGGTGTCTTGCACAAAGCAAATTAAACAATTCCCACTGCTCCTACTGCCCTCAATTTGATTTCAGTTAAAGTACTGGTTCTTTAGTACATACTTGCTCTTAGCTATATCAGGACTTTATTCAAAAATCACTCTAGGGTTGATCTTCAAAAGAATTCTGTCAAACTCATACAGCTCAAAAAAAATCCAATAAAAAAATGGACAGAAGATCTAAATAGACATTTCTCCAAAGAAGACATACAGATGGCCAACAGGCACATGAAAAGATATTCAACATCTCTAATTATTAGAGAAAAGCAAATCAAAACTACAGTGAGGTATCACCTCACACTGGTCAGAGTGGCCATCATCAAGAAGTCTACAAATAATAAATGCTCGAGAGGGTGTGGAGAAAAAAGAACCCTCCTACATGGTGAGAAAGTAATGATAAATTGGTGCAGCCACTATGGAAAACAGTATGGAGGTTCCTTAAAAAAACTAAAAATAGAGCTAACATGTGATCCAACAATCCCCCTCTTGGGCATATATCTGGAAAGAACAAAAAATATAATTTGAAAAGATACATGCACCCCAAAGTTCATAGCAGCACTATTTACAATAACCAAGACATGGAAGCAACATAAATGTCCATTAACAAATGAATAGATTAAAAAAATGTGGTATATACATACAACAGAATATTGCTCAGCCATAAATAAGAATGAAATAATGACATTTGCAGCAACATGGATGGACCTAGAGATTATCATACTAAGTAAAGTAAGTCAAACAGAGAAAGACAAATATATCACTTATATTTGAAATCTATGTTTTTTACATCTTTATTGGAGTATAATTGTTTTACAATGGTGTGTTAGTTTCTGCTTTATAACAAAGTGAATCAGTTATACATATACATATGTTCCCATATCTCTTCCCTCTTGCGTCTCCCTCCCTCCCACCCTCCCTATCCCACCCCTCCAGGCAGTCACAAAGCACCGAGCTGATCTCCCTGTGCTATGTGGCTGCTTCCCACTAGCTATCTACCTTACGTTTGATAGTGTATATATGTCCATGCTTCTCTCTTGCTTTGTCACAGCTTACCCTTCCCGCTCCCCATATCCTCAAGTCCATTCTCTAGTAGGTCTGTGTCTTTATTCCTGTCTTACCCCTAGGTTTTTCATGACCATTTTTTCCCTTACATTCCATATATATGTGTTAGCATATGGTATTTGTCTTTCTCTTTCTGACTTACTTCACTCTGTATGACAGACTCTAGGTCTAAAAAAAAATGATACAAATGAACTTATTTACAAAACAGAAACAGACTCACAGTCATAGAAAACAAACTTATGGTTACCAAAAGGGAAAAGGGGGAGGGATAAATTAGGAGTTTGGGATTAAGAGATACACACTACTATATATAAAATAGATAAACAATAAGGACCTACTGTATAGTACAGGGAACTGTACTCAATACCTTGTAATAATCTATAATGGAAAAGAATCCATACATATATATATATATATATGTATATGTATACATATATATGAATCTCTTCATTGTACCCATGAAATCAACACAACATTGTAAATGAACATTGTAAAAAAGAATCCTATTGAATTGGACATCAGAAAAATTATGGAAGTGGCAGCTCCAAGCTCTTGTTTCCCACAAAAACATTAAAAAACAGGTGAAAACTTAAAGAACCAACTTTACTGGAATTCTGGAAAAAAGGATTAAATGCTTACAGCAACTAAGTGAATGCTGAATCAAGAAAAAGGCAACCTAAAAATGTTCTTGGTATTCAAAAAAATACCTGTCAAAAGGTGACCACAAGCAAAGGAACAGATTTCATTGACCACCCAAGATAGATAATACAATCTTTGAAAAAATTGTTTGGAAAATTCACTAAAGAGACTACAGCAATCAAGAAAATTAGAAAACTCTGAAGTAAAGAGAGAATTTCATTTCCATAGTTACCACATTATAATATTCAAATGTCAGTGTTTAACAAAAAATTCACAAGGCATACAAAGAAACTGGAACAAATGACCCATCAAAGGAATAAAATAAGTAGAAAGAAACCATCCCAGAGGAAGACTAGACATTAAGCTTACTAGACAGAACTTTGAAACAATTGTTTTAAGTATTATCAAAGAGTAAAAGAAAAACATGGACAAAGAACCAAAGGAAATCAAGAACTGAAATAAGAAAAAATGAGAATATCAATAAAGAGATATAATCTAGTAAAAAAAAAAAACAAGTTCTGGAGGTGAAAAGTAGAATGACTGAAAAGAAAAATAAGCTTAAAAGGGTTCAGTAGCAGATTTTAGCAGGCAGAAGAAAGTATCAGTGAACTTGAACATAGGACAATTGAAATCATCAAGTATGGGGAGCAAAAAGAAAAAGAGTAAAACAATATGAACAGAGCTTAAGGGATATGTGGAACACCATCAGGGACACCAATATATGTGTTATAGAAGTCCCAGAAGGGAAAGACATAGGGAAAGGAACAGACAGAATATTTGAAGAAATAGTGTTTTGTTTGTCAAAGGATATTATCAAGAAAGTAAAATGACAAATTACAGAATGGGAGAAAATAGTTAAGATTCAGACAACTGTTTACTGTCTAGAACTTATAAAGAACACTTACAACTCAACAACTAGGCAAATAACCCTAGTTGTGTGTAAAAACAATTGGGAAACATGAGTAAGTGATTTGGCGAGACATTTCTTAAAAGAAGATATATAGGAGATTTGTTCAAGATGGCAGAGTAGAAGGACGTGATCTCACTCCCTTTTGCAAAAACACCAGAATCACAGCTAACTGCTGAACAATCAATGACAGGAAGACACTGGAACTCAGCAAAAAAGATACCCCACATCCAAAGACAAAGGAGAAGCCACAATGAAATGGTAGGAGGTGTGCAATCACAATAAAATCAAATCCCATAACTGCTGGGTGGGTGACTCACAAACTGGAGAACACTTATACCACAGAAGTCCACCCACTGGAGTGAAGGTTCTGAGCCCCACATCAGGCTTCCCAACATGGGGGTCTGGCAATGACAGGAGGAATTCCTAGAGAATCAGACTTTGAAGGTTAACAGGATTTATTGCAGGACTTCGACAGGAGTGGGGGAAACAGAGACTCCACTCTTGGAGGGCATACACAAAGTAGTGTGCACACTGGGATCCAGGGGAAGGTGCAGTGACCCCAGGGGAGACTGCTGGTGTTGGAGGGTCTCCTGCAGAGGTTGGGGGTGGCTCTGTCTTACTGTGAGGACAAGGACACTGGCAGCAGAAGTTCTGGGAAGTACTCATTGGGGTGAGCCCTCCCAGAGCCCACCATTAGCCCTACCAAAGAGCCCAGGTAGGCTCCAGTGTTGGGTTGCCTCAGGCCAAAAAACCAACAGGGAGGGAAACCAGCCCCACCCATCAGCAGTCAAGTGGATTAAAGTTTTAATGAGCTCTGCTCACCAGAGCAACAGCCAGCTCTACCCACCACCAGTTCCTCCCATCAGGAAACTTGCACAAGCCTCTTAGATACCCTCATTCACCAGAGGGCAGACAGCAGAAGCAAGAAGAACTACAATCTTGCAGCCCATGGAACAAAAACCACATTCACAGAAAGATAGACAAGATGAAAAGACAGAGGACTATGTACCAGATGAAGGAACAAGATAAAATCCCAGAAAAACAACTAAATGAAGTGGAGATAGGCAACCTTCCAGAAAAAGAATTCAGACTAATGATAGTGAAGATGATCCAAGACCTCGGATAAAGAATGGAGGCAAAGATCAAGAAGATGTAAGAAATGTTTAACAAAGACTTAGAAGAGCTAAAGAACAAACAAACAGAGATGAACAATACAATAACTGAAATGAAAAATACACTAGAAGGAATCAATAGCAGAATAACTGAGGCAGAAGAACGGATAAGTGACCTGGAAGACAGAATGGTGGAATTCACTGCTGCAGCACAGAATAAAGAATAAAGAATGAAAAGAAATGAAGACAGCCTAAGAGACCTCTGGGACAACATTAAATGCAGCAACATTCACATTATAGGGGTCCCAGAAGGAGAAGAGAGAGAGAGAAAGTACCTGAGAAAATATTTGAAGAGATTATGGTTGAAAACTTCCCTAATGTGGGAAAGGAAATAGCCACCCAAGTCCAGGAAGCAGAGAGAGTCCCATACAGGATAAACTCAAGGAGAAACATGCCGAGACACATAGTAATCAAATTGGCAAAATTAAAGACAAAGAAAAATTATTGAAAGCAACAAGAGAAAAAAGACAAATAACATACAAGGGAACTCCCATAAGGTTAATAGCTAATTTCTCTGCAGAAGCTCTACAAGCCAGAAGGGAGTGGTATGATATACTTAAAGTGATGAAAGGGAAGAACCTACAACCAAGATTTCTTTACCCAGCAAAGATCTCATTCAGATTTGATGGAGAAACCAAAACTTTACAGACAAGCAAAAGCTAAGAGAATTCAGCACCACCAAACTAGCTCTACAAGAAATGCTAAAGGAACTTCTCTAAGTGGGAAACACAAGAGAGGAAAAGGACCTCAAAAACAAACCCATAACAATTAAGAAAATGGTCATAGGAACATACATATCGATAATTACCTTAAACATGAATGGATTAAATGCTCCAACCAAAAGACACAGGCTTGCTGAATGGATACAAAAACAAGACCCATATATATGCTGTCTACAAGAGACCCACTTCAGAACTAGGGACACATACAGACTGAAAGTGAGGGGATGGAAATAGATATTCCATGCAAATGGAAATCAAAATAAAGCTGGAGTAGCAATACTCAGATCAGATAGAATAGACTTTAAAATAAAGATTGTTACAAGAGACAAGGAAGGACAGTACATAATGATCAAGGGATCAATCCAAGAAGATGATATAACAATTATAAATATATATGCACCCAACATAGGAGCACCTCAATACATAAGGCAACTGCTAACAGCTTTAATAGAGGAAATCGACAGTAACACAATAATAGTAGAGGACTTTAACCCCTCACTTACACCAATGGACAGATCATCCAAACGAAAATTAATAAGGAAACACAAGCTTTAAATGACACAATAGACTAGATAGATTTAATTTATATTTATAGGACATTCCATCCAAAACCAGCAGATTACACTTCTCAAGTGCGCACAGAACATTCTCCAGAACAGATCACATCTTGGGTCACAAATCAAGCCTCAGTAAATTTAAGAAAATTGAAATCATATCAAGCATCTTTTCTGACCACAACACTATGAGATTAGAAATGAATTCCAGGGAAAAAAACGTAAAAACCACAAACACATGGAAGCTAAACAATACGTTACTAAATAACCAAGAGATCACTGAAGAAATCAAAAAGGAAATGAAAAAATATCTAGAGACAAATGACAATGAAAACACGACGATCCAAAACCTATGGGATGCAACAAAAGCAGTTCTAAGAGGAAAGTTTATAGCTATACAAGCCTACCTCAACAAACAAGAAAAATCTCAAATAAACAATCTAACCTTACACCTAAAGGAACTAGAGAAAGAAGAACAAACAAAACCCAAAGTTAGCAGAAGGAAAGAAATCATAAAGATCAGAGCAGAAACAAATGAAATAGAAACAAAGAAAACAATAGCAAAGATCAATAAAACTAAAAGCTGGTTCTTTGAGAAGATAAACAAAATTGATAAACCATTAGCCAGACTCATCAAGAAAAAGGGAGAGGACTCAAATCAATAAAATTAGAAATGAAAAAGGGGAAGTTACAAAGGACACTGCAGAAATACAAAGCATCCTAAGAGACTCCTACAAGCAACTCTATGCCAATAAAATGGATAACCTGGAAGAAATGGACACATTCTTAGAACGGTATAACCTTCCAAGACTGAACTAGGAAGAAATACAAAATATGAACAGACCAATCACGAGTAATGAAATTGAAACTGTGATTAAAAATCTTCCAACAAACAAAAGTCCAGGACCAGATGGCTTCACAGGTGAATTCTATCAAGCATTTAGAAGAAGAGCTAACTCCCATCCATCTCAAACTCTTCCAAAAAATTTCAGAGGAAGAAACACTCCCAAACTCATTCTATGAGGCCATTATCACCCTGTTACCAAAACCAGAAAAAGATACTACAAAAAAAGAAAATTACAGACCAATATCACTGATGAATATAGATGCAAAAATCTCAGCAAAGTGCTAGCAAACTGAATCCAAGAACACATTAAAAGGATCATATACCATGATCAAGTGGGATTTATCCCAGGGATGCAAGAATTTTTCAATATACGGAAATCAATCAATGTGATATACCATATTAACAAATTGAAGTGATCATCTCAATAGACGCAGAAAAAGCTTCTAACAAAATCAACACCCATTTATGATAAAAACTCTCCAGAAAGTGGGCATAGAGGGAAACTACCTCAACATAATAAAGGCCATATATGACAAACCCACAGTAAACATCATTCTCAATGGTGAAAAACTGAAAGCATTTCCTCTAAGATCAGGAACAAGACAAGGATGTCCACTCTCAGCACTATTAGTCAACATAGTTTTAGAAGTGCTAGCCATGGCAATCAGAGAAGAAAAAGCAATATAAGGAATACAAATTGGAAAAGAAGAAGTAAAACTGTCACTGTTTGCAGATGACATGATACTATACATAGAGAATCCTAAAAATGCCACCAGAAAACTACTAGAGCTAAGCAATGAATTTGGTAAAGTTGCAGGATACAAAATTAATGCACAGAAGTCTCTTGCATTCCTATATTTATGATGAAAAATCTGAAAGAGGAATTAAGGAAACACTCTCATTTACCATTGCAAGAAAAAGAATAAAATACCTAGGAATAAACCTACCTAGGGAGACAAAAGACCTGTAGGCAGAAAACTATAAGACACTGATAAAAGAAATTAAAGATGATACTAACAGATGGAGTGATATATCATGTTCTTGGATTGGAAGAATCAGTATTGTGAAAATGACGGTACTACCCAAAGAAATCTACAGATTCAATGCAATCCCTATCAAATTACCAATGACATTTTTTACAGAACTAGAAGAAAAAAATCTTAAAATATGTATGGAGACACAAAAGACCCTGAATAGCCAAAGCAGTCTTGAGGGAAAAAAGTGGAGTTGGAGGAATCAGGCTCCCTGAGTTCAGACTATACTACAAAGCTACAGTAATCAAGACAATATGGTACTGGCACAAAAACAGAAATATAGATTAATGGAACAAGATAGGAAGCCCAGAGATAAACCCATGTACCTATGATCAACTAATCTATGACAAGTGAGGCAAGGGTATACAATGGAGAAAAGACAGTCTCTTCAATAAGTGGTGCTGGGAAAACTGGACAGCTACATGTAAAAGAATGAAGTTAGAACACACCCTAACACCATACACAAAAATAAACTCAAAATGGATTAGAGACCTAAATGTAAGACTTGACACTATAAAACTCTTAGAGGAAAACATAGGAAGAACACTCTTTGACATAAATCACAGCACAGCAAGCTCTTTTTTGATCCACCTCCTAGAGTAATGGAAATAAAAACAAAAATAAACAAATGGAACCTAATGAAACTTAAAAGCTTTTGCACAGCAAAGGAAACCATAAACAAGATGAAAAGACAGCCCTCAGAATGGGAGAAAATATTTACAAATGAATCAACGGACAAAGGATTAATCTTCAAAATATATAAACAGTTCATGGAGTTCAATATTAAAAAAACAAACAACCCAATCCAAAAATGGGCAGAAGACCTAAATAGACATTTCTCCAAAGAAGACATAAAGATGGCCAAGAAGTACATGAAAAGCTGCTCAACATCATCATTGTTAGAGAAATGCAAATCAAAACTACAATGAGGTATCACCTCACACCAGTTAGAATGGGCATCATCAGAAAATCTATAAACAACAAATACTGGAGAGTGTGTGGAGAAAAGGGAACCCTTTTGCACTGTTGGTGGGAATTTAAATTGATACAGCCACTATGGAGAACAGTATGGAGGTTCCTTAAAAAAGTAAAAATAGAATTACCATATGATCCAGGAATGCCACTACTGAGCATGTACCCAGAGAAAACCATAATTCTAAAAGACACATGCACCTCAGTGTTCATTGCAGTGCTATTTGCAATAGCCAGGTCATGGAAGCAACCTAAATGCCCATCGACAGATGAATGGATAAAGAAGATGTGGTATATATATACAATAGAATATTGCTCAGCCATAAAAAGGAATGAAATTGGGTCATTTGTTGAGACATGGATGGATCTAGAGACTGTCATACAGAGTGAAGTAAGTCAGAAAGGGAAAAACAAATATTATATATGAACACATATATGTGGAACCTAGAAAAATGGTACAGATAAACCGGTTTGCAGGGCAGAAATTGAAACACAGATGTAGAGAACAAACGTATGGACACCAAAGGGGGACAGCGGCAGGGTGTGGTGTTGGTGGTGTGATGAATTGGGAGATTGGGATTGACATGTATACACTGATGTGTATAAAATTGATGAGTAATAAGAACCTGCTGTATAAAAAAATAAGTACAATAAAATTCAAATACTCAAAAAAAAAGAAGAAGATATATAAATGGTCAATAAGCACAGGAAAAGCTGCTCAACATCATTAGGGAAATGCAAATCAAAACCAGTGAGTTATTACTTCACACCCACTAGGCTGTCTATGATTAAAAAAAAAAAAAGGGAAAC